>NC_070579.1:41236339-41251339 GCF_027409825.1 Scomber japonicus | reverse complement strand
TCCTCTGTCGATGGCGCGCTTCCCACACAGAATGGCGGGGAACATCCGTCTAACGGCAGGGGCGAGGCTCATCAGAACTTTTGGACTGTAGGCCAGCCAAATGTACTGCTGCTGCTGATGGTGATCTTCCTCCTCCTCCTCCTCCTCCTCCCCCTCGATGTCGCGCGCCACCGACACATGCCTCACCTTCTCGCAGTAGGAGCACTTCAGCTTCTCTGTCAGGAGGGTGTAATAAGATGACATGCCACACACCTGCCTGGCATAGCTGCCGAAGCCCTTCCTCTCCAGGTATTCCCCAGGCGGCGCAGGGCAGTTGGTGTTGGGGCAGGGAATCATGGCCTTCATCACACCGACGGGGCGCCAGAAAAAGGCAGGCGTGGTGAAAAAGGAGAGCATGCTGGGAACTGCTCCCTTGATGGACACAGGCAGTGGGGGTGGGTGGAACTCCATCTTCTCCTTCAGCAACTTCCTCTCCACAATGTCACCTTTGGCATTTTTATAGCGGGATGCCCTCTCAAACAGGCCATATGCCTCGTTGCTCTTCATCCACTTAATGTTTGGGAGGGCGATGCCAAGTGCTTGGGCAGATGAGGGTGGCTCCTCCCAGTACCTCTGCCAACCTTCCAGGTGGATGCCGGAGGACACAGAGGGCTCCTGCGATGGTGGCACGGCAGGCTCCTGGCTGGCAGCTGCGGCTGGGGTGAGCTGTCCCACGGTGGTGATGTGGGTGGAGACAGGGACCTGGGACTCATCCAGGAGTTGTTCTGCAAATCACACACACACACACACACACACACACACACACACACACAGACACACACAGAATTGAGATAGTTATTCTAAATGAACATAATGACAGAAGTAAAGAAAAACATTATTAGTTTAAGCCGCTCTAGAAGGGATACAATGGTCAATTCATTCCATATGTAAGCATAATAATATTACCTGCCACAGCCAATAGCTCGGCATCACTGGCATAATTGGAGCCATGCTGGGAAAAGGATGACACCGCTGCGCCTGTCTTTTCCTGAAAAAACAAAAACAAAAAAACGTCAGTAAGATCCAGACATCATGGTTTTGAAATAGTGTGGATTATCACTCACATGTACATGTAGAAATTTTAACCTAGCTAACTTGCCTTCAGCTTCTTGTCAACTAGACAGGTGACAGAGGGGAAGTTGTTAACATATTCCTGCAGGCGCTCCTACTGCCACTTCATGAGCTCATTCAGCTCACCCTGGTGAATGTATTCGGCCAGTATCCACGCCACCCAACCAGCGTCATTCTCCAGCAGCCACCTGAATGTCTGCCCGGCGTACTTTCCAAAGGTCATGACGAGCTGGCCTCTCCACATTTCCCCTCCAGCCTCTCTGGCAGCGGCCTCCGCCTTCACGGGGTCCAGCCAGGTCGGGTCCACCTTCTTGTTGGGGTTGTCTGCCTCAGCCTTGGCAGCTGCCGTACACCTCAACCGGGCCTCTCCCTGCTTGTACAAAGGGATGTTGGGGTACTGGTGCTGTTTCTGGTGTAGGTCCAGCTGGGGCTGGGTAGCGAAGCTCTTCCCACACACGTCACAGGCATGCTGCTTTGGGTAATGGAGCTTCATGTGGCGTGTGAGGTTGGACTTCAGAGTAAACCTCTTGTTGCATACCTCACACTCATAGCTATCATGGCTCTCCATTCTTTCTGGTAATGTAAACACAGGTAATAGGGATCAGACAGTGATGACTGTTCATTTAACTTTCCAACAAGTGACTGTAACAAAACTTTTAAACATGGCTTATTTACAGTCAGTAGTCATCATATGAATAAGGTCAAAGCAAGACAGCCAAGTTATTTATTTAAACTGGATGACAGTATTTAGTTACACAACACAGCTGTTACAGTGGTTAGCCTACTATACAGCGGGCTGTCATTAGTTCAGTCTAGCAACATTTCAAAGCTGGAATTAGTCACCCAATACAGTATTTCATGCAATGACATCCTTTCCCTCAACAGACATGATCTTCACATGATACATGATCGGCTCTTTGATCACGTAGCGAACATTGTAACATTACGCTACGAGGAGCTTTGAGACACTCGGAGACCGTCAGTCAGTAGCGTCATTACAACCAAAAAACAAACCAACGAATTAAAAAAAACATCGTGAAATGTCTTGAAACATGAAGCCAACATCTGATAGTGCTGTCAAACATGTTCTTCAGACAAATGTGTTAATCTGCTCATCTGTTTTCATACGTTTTCAGAAGGCTGTCACTAGCTAGTCCCACTGTCAGATAAGTGAAGTAGCCAAGGAAACGAAAATCATTTTGACATAACATGGGTGATTTCCATCAGATAACAGTGCACCAACCATTTAATTTACATGAATATTGTTAGGTAAAAAGAAAGTTTGTCTTCACGATCGCTATTTTACTGACGGCTGTTTACTGACGGCCGCTATAGACATCAATGAAGCGCGCTAACTGAACTTGGTGGCTAAATGTAAACAACAGTGTTTTTTAAAATCAGCGAATCCAATAGCTTGCCAAAATACCTAAATTGTGTTGAGGATAAGAAATTAGTTTACCTCAGGTAACTGGTAAAAGTGAATCCACGTCTTCAAATGTCAAACGATGTCGCTAGTGCTACTGTAATCGTTGTTGCACTGACCGCTAGCAGACTAATTACCTCAGGAGGCGGATGAACCTGACAGAAAACTTTGCCGATAGCCCCCAACTCAAACAAATTTCGACGAATTATAGATTAATACTAAGAAAACGTTCTTCTAACAACACACTTTCAACTCATTGTAAACAGTCTTGTTAGCCGCGTTAACTAGCTACAGACGCACATTAATCAGCTTGGGTGAATATAGTCATGCCATACACCGTTGGAAAGCTTACATTGCCACGATTAAAACGAGACCAACCACAAGTAATATGGTTGCTCACAGACAAAACGGCGTTAGGTTGACTGAAGTCTACCCAGCAGCTAAAAACATACCTTCAACGTCTTCCCTTTATACACAACGAACGTGTTATGACACAGAATCTTTTCTCTTTCTACAAAATCGATACAGCTTAATACATACCTTAAAAAAATTAACTAGCAAAGGATGAAGAGAATAAAATTTACCTGAGTGAATCCTCCGCTGACAGTAGTGGCAATGACCGGTGAATACATTAGCTGACGTATTATGATCCTCGCTCAATGATTGGTCTGTTGAGCGCTGAGCTCTGCTCAACATTGCTCAACCATTGGCTGATCGCTCCTCAACTCTGCTCAACATTGCTCAACCATTGGTCGGTTGACAGCAGCTTAGGGACTTGGTGGAGAAGGTGCCTGGGAATACCAGGTGCTGTAAGCTTTCTTTCCCTCTCAGCTGTCACCAAAGGAGGGCGCTGTTGCTCCATCACCGCACACAGGGCTTTGAGGAACAAAAGCTGCAATCATTCCAGCTGTGTCTGAATGCACGCCAGAGAGGTGGCACTGAGACGCCTCACTTTCCAAGTAGTTTTTAGGGTTCCAGTTCTCACTGTTACAGCCTGTAAAAAGCCTGCAATCATCCCGCATGTACACAAATGGCCTGAGAAACAAGGTTGCAGTCCTTCCAGCTGTGTGTTTCTCCGCAGAAAAAAAAAACTATTCCTATCAAAGTACTGTTAAAGGATAGCATGTGTTTGATGGCTGAGACACCATTATCCGCCACTCAGCTGCTGTGAGCAACTGTCAGTGGTGTCACAGCATGTTTAAATGGAAGAGGAGGAGGAAGTGGAGGAGGACGTGGAGGACGTGGAGGAGGAAGGAAGCGAGAAGGAAGAAGCATCAAGCGGGATGGAGACGGACGAGGAGGAGAGGAGAGAGTCAGAGGAAGAGATGGAGGCTGTTGGCGTAAAGAAGAGCAGCAGCGACAATGTCAACGCGACCAAGGAAACACAGATGCTGAAGGAAAAGAGTGAGGTGATGGAGAGGAGAGGAGGTGCGGAGCCGGAGGACAGCGGGAGCAGAAGGGGACGCAGCAGGAGTGTCCTCCGCAGCAGCGACGGTGGGGGAAACTCGCTCTCAGAGGGACAGCAAAACACATCAAAAGGGGTAAGACCAGAAGATGTGATTAAAGGGGGAGGAAAAAACATAACTGAAGAGGAAAGTGAGGCTTTGCCTCAGAGAGGGACTAGAGGGAGGAAAAATAAAAAAGGACATAAAAAATGATGAAGGACATATATATGACAGGGAATATCTTTTTTCTTTATTTATAAATGACTCTACAGCTAGCATCCTTAAATGCAAATGGACTGAGAAGCACTGCCAAATTTGATAAACTTATTAGATTGTGCAAAGCTGATATCATTTGCCTACAAGAGACTCATTGGGATGCAGTAACAGAGATAATAATGAAGAAATTGTGGAGTGGACAAATTTTCTCTTGTTATGGGACAAACATAGCAAGAGGAGTAAGTATATGAATAAATAAAAAGAACGGGGATATAGATGCCACCTTGGTGAACGGTGATGGGGAAGAGAGGTGGGTAAAAATCTAATTTATTATAAATAAACGGACGTATGAACTATTGAATATATATGCCCCGAATGTGGAAGGTGAACGTTCAGTTTTCTTCAAGGACATGCAACACCATGGACAATCAACTGACATCATCATGGGGGATTTTAATGTAAAACTAAATACATTAGATAGTAGTGTGATGGGTCCGCTGAAAACAGACACTTGTTGTATTAAGGGATTGCATGTTAAAGGAGAGGTGGCGTGATGTGTGGAGACAGGAAAATCCAGTGATGAGGACATATTCTAGAGTACAGCAAGTTGAAGGAAAAATAAATAGAAGCAGGATTGATTTATGTCTTGTGAGAGAAGATCAACTTATAAATATGCATTCTGCTTGTTATGAGATAAATTGTATAAGTGATCATGCATTTCTAACTGTCACAATGGGGGATTAGAGGAAAGGAAAGGGAGGGGGCTTGTGGCATCTAAATGCAAAATTACTGGAAAGTGAATCTTATGTGAATCATATACACAATTTAATTGTGAAGAGTGTACAGCCTGGTTTCATAAACAATGTCTTAGAAGAGTGGGAAAATCTAAAAAGGGAAATTAAACAGAAAAGCATTAATTTTGCAAAGAAATTGAGGTTTAAAGAATTACAAGAGGAGAGGAAAATTATAGCTGAGATTGATAAAATAAACATGCAAGACATTGATGATGAAGACAGGCTGGGCGCTCTGTATGAGGATCTAAAAGAACTGGGAAGGAAAAAATGTGAAGGTGCTATAGTAAGGAGTAGGGCACAATATGCAGTGGAGGGAGAAAAGAGTACCAGCTTCTTTTTAAATTTAGAAAGGAGAAAACAGGAACAGTGTTATATCTATGAGTTAAAAACTAAAGGTGGGGAGGTGACGTCAAAGTTATCAAATATTGTAGAAAATGTGCATAAATTTTATGAAGATCTGTTTACATCAGAAGGGTCAGATGATAAAATAACATCGGAAATATTAGATAAATTAAATGTGGAGGTAGCTGAAGGGGACAGAGAGTTGTGTGATCAAGAACTCAGAGTAGAGGAAATAGAGGTAACTATAAAAAATTTAACAATTAACAAGAGTCCGGGCAGTGATGGGCTGACGGCTAATTTTTATAAGGTTTTTGCTAGTGTGCTTAAGCCAATTCTATTGCAAGTGTATAATGAAATGATAAATACTGAAAGAGTAGGAAAGACGATGGCAGAAGGGGTAATCACCCTGATTTTTAAAAAGGGAGATAAAACAGATCTGGCCAACTATAGGCCTATTACTCTTTTAAATGTAGACTATAAGATTTTGATGAAGGTGTTTGCAAATAGAGTTAAAACAGTAATGCATAGTATCATAGCACCGACACAGGCATACAGTATTCCAGGGAGGGGGCACCAGACATAATCCATACTATTAGAGACACAATAGAATATTTAAAAATAACAGGGAGGGAAGGGATTTTGGTTTCGTTAGATTTTAACAAAGCTTTTGACAGGGTAGAACATGATTTCATGTTTAAAGTATTACAGAAAATGGGATTTTGGAGAACAGTTTACAAAGTGGTTGAAACTATTATACAGTACAGCAACGGGGAGAGTCAAAGTTAACGGTGTCTTAACTGATGAATTCAAACAAAATAGGTCAGTAAGACAGGGGTGTCCCATGTCTTCGTTGCTGTATTCTATTGTTGTGGAACCTTTAAGTGTGTTATTGAAATGTGACAATCATGTTAAAGGGATTGATTTACCTGGGGGGGGGGGGGGGGGTGTCATCCAGCAATTTGCGGATGATACAACCTTGATGTTAAAAGATATGGAGAGTGTGAATAGGGCAATTGAGCTGGTGAACATGTTCGGTAGAGCATCAGGCTCCCGGATAAATGTCATGAAATCAGAAGTACTATTTATTAACATGGTCAGCCCTGCACAAACCAGCATGACATTGAAAATACAACCAAAACATGTGAAGATTCTAGGAACGTATATAGGAGTTGATAATGTGATGGCAAGAGATGAAACCTGGACAAAAATACTAAACAATATAGAAGTGATCTTAACATGGTGGAGGATGAGAGATTTAAAACTTAATGGGAAAGTAGTGGTGTTAAATAGTCTGGTTTATTCTAAACTGAATTACGTGTTAGACGTATTAGACTTACCCTTGTGGGTATTGAATAGATTACATGAAATAAGCACTAAATTCATTTGGGGAAGTACGATTAGTAAAATAGCCAGGAAGACATTAGTAAACAAATATAATGAGGGGGGTCTAACACTGCTAGATGTAGAAAGTAGGAAAAAAGCTTTCAGAATCAAGTTAGTCAGAAAATATCTCTGTGACAATACTGACTATGGCTGGAAGAGTTTAATGAGGTATTTTCTGAATAAGATATTAAATATAGGGGATTATGTGTTACTGATGAAACTAAAGACACCCATGATGGCAGTACTCCCACATTTTTATAGGGAGGTCCTGTCAGCTCAGGGAGAGTTCTTAGAACACATACACTATGGGGCTAGCTCTGTGAGCATGATAAAAGAATTACCAATCTTTCTAAACAAATATGTTAAAAGAGGAGATCAATGTGTGTATAATGCAAAGATGATACAGGCAAAAATAGTTCAACTAAAAGACCTAATGTACGAGGTGATACCTGGGTTTCTACCCACGCAGGCAGTATATGATAGTGTAAAAGAAATAGATTATGATGTAAAATATGCAACTGTGTACAATTATTATAAAGTAATTCAAGAAAGTATTCCACAATCATGGAAATCAGAAATCAAATCAAACACGAGAAAGGACAGGGGAAGTAGGTTTCCTGATCTAAAATTTTTTCAAGGTGAAGAAATCAGAGATTTTAGTGTGATAAAGTGCAAACAAATCTATGAACGTGTTGTAATGAAGGTGGCACAGAGACAGGCCTCCTTGTCCTACTGGAGCAGGATGTATCCTACATTAGATGGGGACAAAATCTGGGAGACATGGAAAATTAAAGGGAATAGCATTGAAGCAGCAGATCATGATTTCAAATTAAGACATAACAAAATTTACACTAATGTGATCCTGCACCAGTTGGACAGGGGGGTCGACAGAGAGTGTGATGTGTGTGGGTTAGAAGCTGAAAATTTAGTGCATATGTATGTAAGATGTAATGAACTGGGTGAATTTTTTAGCAAGTTGAAATGTTGTCTGATCAAAAAACTGGGATTAATCTGGGATGATACGGATTCATGGGAAATGTTTGTTTTGTTTGACATTTGGGAGAGGAGCAGGGTGAAAAACACAGAGCTGTGCAGGTTCCTATTGAGTCACGCTAGATGGGCTATTAAATCAAGACGTAACATAGCACATTATGAAAATAGGCTCATTTCTGTCTGGTCAATCTTCAAAAACATAGTACAGACTCAGATTAAATATAGGATGATGCACAGTGCTGTGGATTTCACTAAACTCTTCACTAAACACAGTAGTCTCTTTACTTACAAACATAAGGGTGAAATTGAGTGGCACTGGTAGAGGGTAATCCTTCAAATAAATGTCTAAAAGCAATAATGTTATATTGAGTAATTTGATAGAAGAAATGATGTCTGTAAATAATTTATTTTTATTTTTTTTCTCCTTTTTATTTATTCATTTTTTTTGGTTTTGTTTTGGTTTTTGTTTTGTTTTGGGGTTTGTGTGTGATAAGTGACTTTATTTGATAAGTATAGAGTGCCATAACAGTGTGGATCTTGCAAGAGGGAGCTGTTATGGCCAGTTACTGGGATGAATGTTAATATATTGTAATTTCTGGGGTAATTTGGATAGATGAAGGTAGCAAGGTTTGTAAATAGTTTATCTTTAATTTATTTGTTTGGTTTGGGGTTTGTGTGTGATGTGTGACCTATACTATATAGTATAGAATGCCATAACAGTGTGGATCTTGTAAAAGGGAGCTGTTATGGCCAGTTACTAGGATGAATGTTCATATATTGTAATGTTGGGGCAACTTTGATAGATGAAGGTAGTAAGGTTTGTGAACTAAGTGGTTTTTGTTTTGTTTTGTTTGTTTTGGGTTGTTTTGTATGTGATGTGTGACTGTAAAGGTAGATTTTTGTAACATTTTGATGTGAGAATATTGTAAATCAAAAATATATTAAAAAAAACAAATATATTTTCATAATAAAAGACAAAAAAAAAAAAACACGCCCGATCTCGTGTGATCTCGGAAGCTCCCAGAGAAGAGAGAGTTCACGAGGAGACAGATTAGGGATGGGGTATTAAAACAGAGTAGAATAGATTTAGTGTTAGTACAGGGGGAAATTATTAGATATATAGACAGAATAAGACATCAGAGAAATAGCTTTAGTGATCATGATGGGGTTAGATTTAGAATTAAGGTTGGGAGAGAGGAGGTAGGGGGAGGGATGTGGATATTGAATGCAGGATATATTGAGGAAGAAGAGTATGAGAAACAGATTAGGGAATTATTAGATAGAGAGAATGAGAGGAGAGCGGTGTACATTGAAAAGGATAGTGTAGATGATAGTATAGGGGAGAGATGGGAGAAGATAAAGGATCAAATCAAATCTATTAGTATACGGTATAGTAAGAAAAGAAAAGAAAGGATGATGAAGGAGGAGAAGGGTTTGAAGGAAAAATTGAGAGTAGAATTGAGTAGGGCAGAAGATGAGGAGGGGTACAGTATAGACAATTATATAGAGATAAAGATGAAGCTAGAGAGGTATGAAAGGGAAAAATGTAGAGGGGCGATTTTGAGAAGTAAAGCAAAATATGCTTTAGAGGGTGAAAAGTGTACAGAATACTTTTTAGGGTTAGAGAAAAGAAGACAGAATAGGACATTTATCAATGAAATTAATAATAAGAAGGGAGAGATAATAGAAGATTATGTGGAGATACTGGAGAGGATACAGGAGTTTTATGGGGATTTATATAAGAAGGGAGAAATAGATGAATCAAGTATAGATGAGGTATTGGAAAGTGTAGAAAAAAGTTTGAGTGAGGATGATAAGAAATGGTGTGATAGGGAAATAAATGAGAAGGAGGTGATGGAGGCAATAGCAAGTTTGAAAAGTGGGAAGAGTCCGGGGAGTGATGGAATAGGGATAGAATGGTATAAAACATATAAGAATGAGGTAGCACCGATTTTAGCAGAAGTGTTTAGGGGGATGGAGCGAACAGGGCTAGTGCAGGATAGGATGGTAGAAGGGGTGATAACAATTATATATAAGAAAAAGGGAAGTACTTTAGATTTAGAAAATTATAGGCCAATTAGTTTATTGAATGTAGATTATAAAATTTTAACAAAAGTATTAGCAAATAGGATGAAAAGAGTGATAGGAGAGCTAGTTCAAACAACACAAAGTTATAGCATACCAGGAAGAGATATAGCAGATACAATAGGGACAGTTAGGGATGTTTTGGAATATATGAAGCGAGATAAGAAAGGGGGAGTGGTGTTAGGAATAGACTGGAATAAGGCGTTTGATAGGGTAGAGCATAGGTTTCTGTATAGGGTATTAGAGCGATTTGGGTTTGGGGAGAGAATGAGGGGATGGGTGAAGAGATTATATGGGAGTGCAAAAAGTCGAGTAAAAGTGAACGGGGTACTGACAGACAGTTTTGAAGTGGGGAGATCAGTGAGGCAGGGGTGTCCTCTATCAGCGTTGTTGTATGCAATAGTGGTAGAGCCCCTAGCGACACTAATTAAGTTGAATAAAGATGTGAAAGGGATTCAGCTGCCTTACGGAGGGATGTGTGTAATAAATCAATATGCGGATGATACTACTATCATGGTTAGAGATGGAGGAAGTGTAAAGAAAGTTTTGGAGTTAGTAGAGAAATATGGAAGGGCATCAGGGGCAAAAATAAATAAAGACAAATCAGAAATAATGTACATAGGTGAAGTAGAGAGAGTAGAAGTGGGATTAAAGGTGGAAGAAAAATATATAAAGGTGTTGGGAGTGCACTTAGGGGTGGAAAGTAAGGAGGCGAGAGATGTGACGTGGACAGGGGTGATAAATAAAATAAGAACAGTATGTACAGCGTGGAGGGGGAGGAAATTAAGGTTAAAGGGGAAGATAATTGTGGTTAATAGTTTGTTGTTATCAGTGTGTGTGTGTATGTGATGAGTGTTCTTGATATGCCGGAGTGGGTGATGAATGAGATAAACAAAATTGTGTGTGATTTCATATGGGAAGGGAAAGGGGTGAAAATTGCACAGAAAACATTAATCGGGAAAAAGTGGGAGGGAGGGTTAAATTTAGTAGATTTGGAAACAAAACGGGCAGCACTGAGAATAAAAACGGTACAGAAATATATGGTGGGAAGATGGAATTATGGGTGGAAGGAACTCTTGAAGAAATATATCAATGATGTGGGGGGAATAGGTGAGAATGGCTGGTGTATGGGGTTTAAGAAATCAATGACGGTAGGAATACCAGAGATTTATAGAGAAGTATTAGAAGCGTGGAGAAAATTTCTTCCTAAGGTGGAGTATGAGTGTGATGGGTTGCAAATGTTTGTAAACTTGCCTTTATTTCTAAATGAAAAACTCAGATATAAAAATAAAATATTATACGAACGACAATTTATAAAAGGAGGTATTAAGCAGGTTAAAGATATAATTTATGAGGTCATCCCAGGATTTCTTAGAGAAAACTGTATTTATGATTCGATGTGTGAGTGTGAAGGAATGGAAAGCAGAGAGAAAGTAAATAAAATATATGACAGAATTAAAGCAAGTATACCTTTGAACTGGACTAACAAAATTGAAAAAGAATGTGTCCAGACAATAGATGAATGTATGCCTGAGATGTTTGTGATGGAGAATGGGAAGAAATGTGAAATTAAGAGTATGAGTGTAAAAAAAGTGTATGGATGGTTAATAGTTGATGTGATAAAAGAGCCAGCGGCAGAGAGTGTTTGGAGTAGAGGGTTTGAAGATTTTGATGTAAAGAAAATATGGTTGAATGTGAACATAAAATATAACAGTGTAGAGTGTGAGAATAATGATTTTCTGATCAAACATAATAGGATATATACAAATGTGGTGTTTAATAGAATTAACAATGCTGTAAGTGCAATGTGTGATGTATGTAATAATGGCCATGAGAGCTTTTTACATTTTTTTTTGGACTGTGTTGACTTGGTTGATTTCTTTGATTTTTTAAAAGCATTTTTGAAGAAAAACTGGAGGATAGACTCAGAGTTGGAAGAAGGATGGAGGAAATTGTTTTTGTTTGGTTTATTTGAAAAAAGGAAAGATGTGAATATTTGGTTTATTAATTTTGTTTTAAGTCATGCCAGACTCGCGGTCGTTTACAGGAGGAATTATGCACATTTTGAGGGGCGGAAGGTGAAAGTAAAACACTTATTTAAAACAATAATGAAGAAAGACATTGATATGAATTGTAGGTATGGTGGGAAGGAGGTCAAACAGTTTTTTTTAAGTGGGAATAAGTTTATTTATGAAGGTGAGGAGGGTAAGATTCTGTTTAATTGGTAAGATGATAGTTTGGATTTTGGCTGTGTTTTGTGGGGATGATGGAAGGGATGGGGAAGGGACTAAGTTTTGTGTAAAAATATGTTATTGAAAATGTAAATTTGTGAATTGGAATAAAATACAAGAGAAAAAAAAAAAAGGAAAAAAAAAAAAACACGCCCGATCTCGTCTGATCTCGGACGCTAAGCAGGGTCGGGCCTGGTTAGTACTTGGATGGGAGACCGCCTGGGAATACCAGGTGCTGTAAGCTTTTTTTCCCTCTCAGCTGTCACCAAAGGAGGGCGCTGTTGCTCCATCACACAGGGCTTTGAGGAACAAAAGCTGCAATCATTCCAGCTGTGTCTGAATGCACGCCAGAGAGGTGGCACTGAGACGCCTCACTTTCCAAGTAGTTTTTAGGGTTCCAGTTCTCACTGTTACAGCCTGTAAAAAGCCTGCAATCATCCCGCATGTACACAAATGGCCTGAGAAACAAGGTTGCAGTCCTTCCAGCTGTGTGTTTCTCCGCAGAAAAAAAAAACTATTCCTATCAAAGTACTGTTAAAGGATAGCATGTGTTTGATGGCTGAGACTCCATTATCCGCCACTCAGCTGGTGTGAGCAACTGTCAGTGGTGTCACAGCATGTTTAAATGGGCTTTCTGCGGCCTGTTTCGTCGCTTACGGCCACACCTCCTGAACACGCCCCTTTCAGGAAGTGAATGGACCCAGAGAGACAGAGAGAGTGAGAAGATACCAGAATATCAATTATCCTTGTTCCTTTTGTTTTTTTGTTCGTTGTATTCGTTGTCTATAGTTGTGTTGTTTTGTTTTTGTAGTTTTCCCCCCGACAGCCCTGCTGTTTGGGGGACTTTTTTCCTGTGCGAAATGTTTGGGACTGACCACATGGCAAAGGACAATGGACTGGCAATGACACAAGATAAACGGATTACGGACAATGGAGTAAAGGAAAAAACAATCTTTGAAAAAAGATTAACTCTAGTGGTGGAAATAGAAGGAACTGACAGGATAACGATGATGGAACTTCTCAGAAAAGTAAAGGAGGAGTGTGGTGAGGTGATTGGCTGCAGATTTAAGAATCCTAAAAGCTATGAGCTAACTATGAAAACTGAAGAAGGGAAGGTGAAAATAATGGACGGATTGAGAATTAAAAATAACACTGTAACGGCTAGAGAAATTAACAATGATGAGATGGTGGTGTCTTTTATTAATTTGCCCACATATATTGATGACGATACAATATTGGGCAAATTACGTGACTGGGGAGTAATCCCTGTATCCAGGATAAGGAGACGGATGTGGCCGGGAACTACCATTGCAGACGGGACAAGATATCTTAAAGTGAAGTTTACAGACACTGTTAAATCGCTCCCGTACTCCACAAAATTTGAAACAGCGGGAGGATCTGAGCACTTCAGGGTGATCCACGACAGGCAGGTGAAAGTCTGCCGGCTCTGTATCCAGCCAGGACATATAGTTAGAGACTGCCCGGATTTCACTCGCTATAAGTGCGGCAAACAAGGACATTACGCCAGAGAGTGCGCGGAGAAGCAGCAGGAGGAGCAACAGGAGCAGCAGCAGGAGAAGGAGCAGACGGGAGAAGGAGGTTGGAGCCAGGAGGCGATAGACGGAGAGGATCAAAGCCGGAGCGGAGATGGAGAAGAGGACGTGACTTCAGGACTGGAAGGAGAGGGAGAGGAGAGGATGCAGGAGGAAGAGGAAGAGGAGCAGGACGGAGAGGGAGAGACAGTAATGGAGACGCCGACGGAAGGAGAGAAGGAAACAGAGACTGTCAAAGGAGGGGAGAGAGACGCAGAAGTCAGAGGAACGGGAGGAGGGATGAACGGGGAAACAAGCGGGGTAAGGATGGTGGGAAAGGGGGGACTGGGAATGAGTGGGGGTGCGGGGGTGAGTGGGAGGTATCGGATGTGACTGTGAGTGAGGATGATAACATGGAGAAAGTGGGAGAGGTTAGGAAAAGACCTAAAAGTAAGAGGCACAGTAAGAGACTGGAAAAAGTGAAAAAGAAAACTGCTAAATGATAAGTACTCATGTTGACATCCCTTTCAATACTCTTGATGGCGCTCAGCTTTTCCTCTTTTAATGGTAATGGGCTCAGAGACCGAGACAGGAGACAGCAAACCTTGCTGGTGTGTGATGCTGATATCATATGTTTACAAGAGACTCACTGGGATGATGTGTGTGTGAGAGAGACTGAGAGAGAATGGATGGGTGAGATGTATGTGAATAACGGGGGAGATAAATCAAGGGGGGTGGCAATCTTAGTAAAGAGGGGAGTGATTGAGAATGTTAGAAAGTGTGTGGATGATGGGGAAGGGACAATGATTGGTATTATATTTGAACACATGGAGAAAACGTTTAAGTTAATTAATATATATGCACCGAATGAGGAGAGAGAGAGAAGGGATTTCTTTGAGAGGGTGGGAGGAATGTGTGGTGACAACTGTATGATTGTGGGTGATTTTAATGTGTGGTGTGGAAGGTTGGATGCGTCATTGAGTGTATGTTATAGGAGTGATTCGTCGAGAGGTGTGTTGAGAAAGATGATGAGAGAAAGAGGGATGATTGATGTGTGGAGAGAGAGGAATCCAGAGGGGAAGGCTTTTTCTAGGAGACAAGTGGTGAGAGGGGTTTTAAAACAGAGCAGGATAGATTTAGTTTTAGGAGCAAAGGGCATAGTTGATAGGATAGGGAAGATTGAATATAAAGTTACTGCACTAAGTGATCACATGGTGTTAGAGTTTAGTTTAAAACAACAAATTGAAAGGAGGGGAGGGGGTGTGTGGTGTCTGAATGGTGAACTAGTGAAAGATGAACTGTATAAAAAGAAAGTGAGAGAATGTATAAACATGAGAATGAATGACAGTATGTATGAGGAGGATGTTGGGGGGTGGTGGGAGAATTTGAAAATAGAAATTAAAGAGTTGAGCATAAATTATAGTAGAGGTAGGAATAGGAGAGCGA